>NC_074673.1:19563759-19573759 GCF_029448725.1 Salvelinus fontinalis | reverse complement strand
GGCATTCTATGTTTTGTGTTTCTATGTGGGGATTGTCAATTGGCCTGATGTGGTTCTCAATCAGAGGCAGGTGTTTGTCATTGTCTCTGATTGGGAACCATATTAAGGTAGCCTGTTTTGTGTTGGGATTTGTGAGTGGTTGTTTTCTGTCTTTGTGTTCTGCACCAGATAGGACTGTTTTCGGTTTTCACATTTTTTGTTTTGTAGCTTGTAGTGTTCACGTTATTATTCTTTATTAAACATGTTGAACACTAGCCACGCTGCGTTTTGGTCCTCTCCTTCATCCCAGGAAGAAAACTGTTACAGAATCACCCACCGAACTCGAACCAAGCAGCGTGGTAACGGGCAGCAGCGGCAGCAGCGATGTCAGGAGGAATGGATTTGGGAAGACGTGTTGGACGGAAAGGGTTGCTACACATGGGAGGAGATTCTGGCTGGAAGGGATCGCCTTCCATGGGAACAGGTGGAGGCAGCTAGGAGAGCGGAGGCAGCTGCGAATGGGAACCGGTGTTACGAGGGAACACGGCTGGCAAGGAAGCCCGAGAGGAAACCCCAAAAATGTATTGGGGGGGACTAAAGAGGAGTGTGGCGAAGTCAGGTAGGAGACCTGCGCCAACTTCCCGGGCTTTCCGTGGAGAGTGAGAGTACGGGCAGACACCTTGGTATGCGGAAGAGCGCACGGTGTCTCCTGCACGTGTGCTTAGCCCGGTGCGGTACATCCCAGCTCCACGTATCGGCCGGGCTAGAGTGGGCATCGAGCCAGGTGCCATGAAGCCGGCTCAACGCATCTGGTCTCCAGTGCGTCTCCTCGGGCCGGTGTACATGGCACCAGCCTTACGCATGGTGTCCCCGGTTCGCCAGCACAGCCCAGTGCGGGCTATTCCACCTCGCTGCACTGGCCTGGCTACGGGGAGCATTCAACCAGGTAAGGTTGGGCAGGCTCGGTGCTCAAGAGCTCAAGAGTCTGCCCAGTACACCTTCACGGTCCGGTCTATCCGGTGCCACCTCCTCGCCCCAGCCCAGTACCACCAGTGCCAACACCACACACCAGGCTTCCTGTGCGTCTCCAGAGCCCTGTTCCTCCTCCACGCACTCACCCTGTGGTGCGTGTCTCCAGCCCAGTACCACCAGTTCCGGCACCATGTAATAAGCTCCTGTGCATCTCCAGAGTCCTGTGCACCCTGTTGCTGCTCCCCAAACTAGCCTTGAGGTGTGTGTCCCTAGCCCGGTACCACCAGTTCCGGTACCACGCACCAGGCATACTGTGCACCTCAGCAGGCCAGGGTCTACCGTCTGCCCAGCGCCGTCTGAGCTGCCGCCTGCGCTGCCCGTCTGCCCAGCGCCGTCTGAGCTGCCCATCTGCCCAGCGCTGTCTGAGCTGCCCGTCTGCCCAGCGCCATCTGAGCAGCCCGTCTGTCCTGAGCCTTCAAAGCCACCCGTCTGTCCTGAGCCTTCAAAGCCGCCCGTCTGTCCTGAGCCTTCAGAGCCCTCCGTCAGTCAGGAGCCGCTAGAGCCGTCCGTCAGTCAGGAGCCGCTAGAGCCGTCCGTCAGTCAGGAGCCGCCAGAGTCGCCCGTCAGACAGGAGCCGCCAGAGTCGCCCGCCAGACAGGAGCTGCCAGAGTCGCCCGCCAGACAGGAGCTGCCAGAGTTGCCCGCCAGACAGGAGCTGCCAGAGCCGCCCGCCAGACAGGAGCTGCCAGAGCCGCCCGCCAGTCAGGAGCTGCCAGAGCCGCCCGCCAGTCAGGAGCTGCCAGAGCCGCCCGCCAGACAGGAGCTGCCAGAGCCGTCAGTCAGCCAGGAGCTGCCAGAGCCGTCAGTCAGCCAGGAGCTGCCAGAGCCGCCCGTCAGTCAGGAGCCAGAGCCGCCCGCCAGTCAGGAGCCAGAGCCGCCCGCCAGTCAGGAGCTGCCAGAGCCGCCCGCCAGTCAGGAGCTGCCAGAGCCGCCCGCCAGTCAGGAGCTGCCAGAGCCGCCCGCCAGTCAGGAGCTGCCAGAGCCGCCCGCCAGTCATGAGCTGCCTTCCAGTCATGGGCTGCTCTCCAGTCATGGGCTGCCCTCCAGTCATGAGCTGCCCTCCAGTCATGAGGTGCCCTCCAGTCATGAGCTGCCCTCCAGTCATGAGCTGCCATTCAGTCCGGAGCTGCCATTCAGTCCAGAGCTGCCATTCAGTCCGGAGCTGCCATTCAGTCCGGAGCTGCCATTCAGTCCGGATCTGCCCTTCAGTCCGGAGCTGCCTCTTTGTCCGGAGCTGCCTCTCTGTCCTGAGCTACCTCTCTGTCCTTAGCTACCTATCTGTCATGAGCTACCCCTCGGTCTTGAGCTACCCCTCGGTCATGAGCTACTCCTCAGTCATGAGCTGCCTCTCGGTCCGGAGCTGTCCCTCAGTCCGGAGGAGTTTCCTCAGTCTAGTGGGGCCCGCTGTTAGGGTTCCTAGGCCAAGGTCGGCGGCGAGGGTCGCCACTCAAAGGACGCTAGGGAGATGGACAAAGACAATGGTGGAGTGGGGTCCTCGTCCAGCGCCAGAGCCGCCACCGCGGAGAGACGCCCACCCAGACCCTCCCCTATAGGTTTAGGTTGTGCGGTCGGAGTCCGCACCTTGGGGGGGGGGGGGGGGGGTACTGTCACGTTCTGACCATAGTTCTTGTGTGTTTTCCTTGTTTTGTGTTGGTCAGGATGTGAGCGGGTGGCCATTCTATGTTTTGTGTTTCTATGTGGGGATTGTCAATTGACCTGATGTGGTTCTCAATCAGAGGCAGGTGTTTGTCATTGTCTCTGATTGGGAACCATATTAAGGTAGCCTGTTTTGTGTTGGGGTTTGTGGGTGGTTGTTTTCTGTCTTTGTGTTCTGCACCAGATAGGACTGTTTTCGGTTTTCAAATTTTTTGTTTTGTAGCTTGTAGTGTTCACGTTATTATTCTTTATTAAACATGTTGAACACTAGCCGCGCTGCGTTTTGGTCCTCTCCTTCATCCCAGGAAGAAAGCCGTTACATTTGCCTTGATGACAGCTGTACACTCTTGGCACTCTGTGAAGCATAGACCGGTGGCAATCTGTCCTTTGGAACCAAAAATCCGAAATCCAAACAAACGACTGGTTCACGTCCATAAATATCGCACTAATCATAACGAACCACTGGGTCGAGTCTTTAGCAACCAAAATATGAGTATGAATTTGCTTACAAGTGAAAATATCAACAACAACTAAAAATTATACCGGAAAATATGTGCTTAGTATTGTTTTCTGATGATGATTTCTGCATATGCATATGGTGTTAGTATTCTCACTGTACCCAAATGCTGCATTGTACTGCTAAATGTGCAACCTGTATGCTATACTACATGTACAGTATGTACTGCATACAGTATTCACTATGCAAATGGTCTCCTATGTCCCTGTTGTGGAAAGGTACATAGAGTACGTTAGTGTTGTATTCTCTGTCAGTATTGTCTGTGTGTCTCTCTCTCTCTCTCTCTCTCTCTCTCTCTCTCTCATATCAAAGATCTTTGACTTAATATCCACCAACCAATGGCATTTCTTAAAAACCCACCAGAGGGATATTTTAAACCTACAAATTCAAGGTTTACTTTTGTTTTGTTGGTCTATAACAAAATGTTGTTTGCCAATATTGCATTGATGCATCCTTAACGTTTGACATGTGCTTTCACAGCATTCAAGTTAAACAACATGTACGTTTACATCGTAAATAAAGTTGTAGATGCTACCCTTACTGCTATCACTAATTTGTGACTGCGAGTTCAAAACCCCCTTCATGGCAAAGTTGTTATTTGAGGAAAGAGTGCTTCACTGTTGGTTCTCGAGTCAAATAACGCATATGTGACAAAGTAGATGATTGTAATACGTTGTAAGTGTAGCCTACACGTCTATGTAATGTAGCGACGATTATCCAAGTAGTAGTGCCAATTCTTTGTGTCGGTCTGCAAGACGTACTCCAACAACAAGCTCCTCATAAAATGTATTTGTAATCTTAATTTCCAATGTTTTGCCTGCACTTCTCTTCTGTGCACAACACACTACCACAATTAGTGCAGGCCTAATATGTAGGCTTACATTTGAAGGGTAGCTTAAGCCTACACAGTGCCACCCCACCAAGCCATGTGTAGTGAGTGACTTAGGTTGTTTCACAAATCTGGTTTTGCATAGGTTATTACTGTGCTTGTAATAGGCGGTGAAAGCATGTGCATGTAATTGGGATGACGAACAGAACATGCCATTTCACTTCCATCATTATATCAAATGTAAGGCAAACCCGGACAACACTGAGCCAATTGTGCGCCACCCTATGGGGACTCCAAGCCGGATTTGATTCAGCCTGGATTCAAACCAGGGACTGTAGTGACGCCTCTTGCACTGAGCAGTGTCTTAGACCGCTACGCCACTCAGGAGCTCAATAATCAACAGTGTAGCTTTTCAATCTACGTGCCCTGGGACTGGGAGAGGAGCATCGAGAGCGCACACAGTGTATGCTACCTGGGATTTCATTATCTGATCACTTTTTTTTTTTTCGCAGTTTAAATTGACTGGATATATTCACTGCAGTATTTAGCCTAATATTGAGCTAATTATATAATTATGAACTAATATGCACTTCTAACTTAGGCTACACATCTCAAGCCTGTCTGTCTTCATTGTTCTGTTTCGCAGTTACACATTTGGCCTCTCTGCTGCCTCGGCTATTCCTTTTAAATCTTGTGTCCCATGAAAAGCCAGACTACAATAGCTTGTTGGACACTTATTTTTACTTATTTTTCTTACTTATAGCCTACTGGAGGAGAGTGAATGTAAATAGGTTACAGCATTAAGAACTGGTGGAGAGATGGAAAGGAGAGTGAATGTAAATAGGTTACAGCATTAAGAACTGGTGGAGAGATGGAAAGGAGAGTGAATGTAAATAGGTTACAGCATTAAGAACTGGTGGAGAGATGGAAAGGAGAGTGAATGTAAATAGGTTACAGCATTAAGAACTGGTGGAGAGATGGAAAGGAGAGTGAATGTAAATAGGTTACAGCATTAAGAACTGGTGGAGAGATGGAAAGGAGAGTGAATGTAAATAGGTTACAGCATTAAGAACTGGTGGAGAGATGGAAAGGAGAGAGAGACAGCGCATCTCAATGTCAGAAGAAGCCCATCACTATTTTCCAATGGTGGGCCTATCTTAGCACCGATATATCCTTACAAAATACAATATAGAAGTGGCCTGCTAATGTACCTTTCTGGACCTTCTAAACTGTCGAGCTATAGAACATTTATATATGTATAACTTTTAATACTGGGCCGAATAGTTGTGGTAAATTAAATTGATTGGACATGATTTGGAAAGGCACAAACCTGTCTATATGTAAGAACCTCTAGGATTAAAACGGTCATGCCCAACACACAGGCGCATGAAAAATACCAGTCCAAACACACAGGACTAAACTGTCCGGAAAAATAGCATCCACCTAAATTCCAACACCAACGAACAGAAAAACAAGCCCGCACAAAAGCCGGCGGGCCTGCTGCCCTTAAATAGTCTACCCGCAAAACTAAACTCAAAACAGGTGTACCCAATCAGCCCAAACTAACAGAAACAAAAAGAAGGGAATCGATGGCAGCTAGTAGGCCGGTGACGACGACCGCCGAGCGCCGCCCGAACAGGAAGAGGCACCATCTTCGACGGGATTCGTGACACTATATAAGGTCCCACAGTTGACAGTACATGTCAGAGAAAAAAACAATCCATGAGGTTGAAGGAATTGTCCATAGAGCTCTGAGACAGGATTGTGTTGAGGCACAGATCTGGGTAAGGGTACCAAAAGATGTCTACAAAATTGAAGGTCCCCAAGAACACAGTGGCCTCAATCATTCTTAAATGGAAGAAGTTTGGAACCACCAAGACTCTACCTAGAGCTGGCCGCCAAGGTAAACTGAGCAAATGCGGGAGAAGGGCCTTGGTCAGGGAGGTGACCAAGAACCCAATGGTCACTCTGATAGAGCTCCAGAGTTCCTCTGTGGCGATGGGAGAACCTTCCAGAAGGACAACCATCTCTGCAGCACTCCACCAATCAGGCCTTTATAGTAGAGTCGCCAGACGGAAGCCACTCCCAGTAAAAGGCACATGATAACCCGCTTGGAATTTGCCAAAAGGCACCTAAAGACTCTCAGACCAGGAGAAACAAGATTCTCTGGTTTGATGAAACCAAGATTGAACTCTTTGGCCTGAATGCCAAGCATCACGTCTGGAGAAAACCAGTGAAGCAAGGTGGTGGCAGCATCATGCTGTGGGGATGTTTTTCAGAGGCAGTGACTGGGAGACTAGTCAGGATCAAGGGAAAGATGAACAGAGCAAGGTACAGAGAGATCCTTGATGAAAACCTGCTCCAGAGCGTTCAGGACCTCAGACTGGGGCGAAGGTTCACCTTCCAACAGGACAACGACCCTAAGCACACAGCCAAGACAATGCAGGAGTGGAATGTCCTTTAGGGGCCCAGCCATATCCCGGACTTGAACCCAATCTAACATCTCTGGAGAGACCTGAAAATAGCTGTTCAGCAAAGCTCCCCATCCAACCTGACAGAGCTTGAGAGGATCTGCAGAGAAGAAAGGGAGAAACTCCCCAAATACAGGTGTGCCACGCTTGTATCATTATACCCAAGAAGACTCAAGGCTGTAATCGCTGCCAAAGGTGCTTCAACAAAGTACTGAGTAAAGGGTCTGAATACTTATGTAAATGTGATATTTCAGTTGTTTTTATACATTGGCAAACATTTCTAAAAACCTATTTTTGTTTTGTCATTATTGGGTATTGTGTGTAGATTGATGAGGGGAAAACATTTAGAATAAGGTTGTAAGGTAATTATTTTGGGGAAAAGTCAAGTGGTCTGGATACTTTCCAAATGCATGGTATACTGCTGTGTGTGTGTGTGTTAGTGAGGAGGAGAGACAGAGAGAGAGAGTATGATTTAGTGTGTGCGGGGGGAGAGTGGATATTTATGTGTGTGTGAATGACTCAGCTTTGAGCAGTAGCGCGAGGCTTGGCTGAAATTAAAATGAGCTGTCGGTCGTCACACACACACACGCGCACGCACACGCGTTTGGTGGGGATGCGGTGGAGCTTGCAGGCAGAGCAGGATGTGTGTGGAGTATAAATAACTCTGCATCGCCACTGATGCTATTTCTGGACCAGGCATCGTGACACTCATCCGCAGGCAACCTCAGACAGGACACTGACACGCACACACACACACACACACACACACACACACACACACACACACACACACACACACACACACACACACACACACACACACACACACACACACACACACACACACACACACACACACACACACACACACACACACACACACACACACACACATATATATGTGCACACTTACTACTGCACTTACACACACACAAAGAAATACATACAGACACACACACCTCAGTCAAATGCATAACCTTCCAATCATAGTTTAAGTTCTGATGAGGGTTATTCCGCTCCTTTTGTACAGTATCTCTCTCCAGCTCCCTTTCATTCTCACCTCTCTCACCATCCCTCTATTTGCCTTTGTCTTTCATTGTCTTTCCCTCCCTCTTTCTTTGTCCATCCCCTGCGTATGATGACTTTATTACTATTTAATTGGGCCTGTCCTTGTCAGCAACAGTAAAATGGTGTGTGGAACAATAGCTGTCCAGCTATTGTTGCAGTGGAATGACTGCATAACACCCTGGCTCTCAGAGGTGTAAAGACTCTGTTGAGTTCCCAGTCCAGTATAACTAAATCTTCCCATAGAATATAATGGGAACTATGACACGTTGCTGCAGCTATGACTGTTTCCTACGGCTTGTGCTGCCTGCTTGTGCTGCCTGCTACACATTCAAGATTAGTTGAGTTTCTGCCGCTTTACTAAGTGAAATGTTTTGAAACCAAGTTTAAAGCACTATACCACCAAAGCATTTGTTATTGTTCTATGAGGTGACTGAAACCCTGTGTTGTAATCATCTGTCCTCTGTCACTCACTGCTGTGTACCTGTAGAGGTGATTATGAACCCGTATGAAGCCTGTGGTGGTGTCGTACTGTAGCAGTTGTTGTCCAGTGTTTGGCTGATCTATGTCCTGCTGAGGTGTTGATTGTGAACTGTTTGGCTAGTGTAGCTTACACTGCATTACACCATGAGTGTTTGGTTTTAACCTCAGTCACTGACTCAGTCACTCATCATACAACACACTGTTATTATTTTCTGGTTATGCTTCTTCTCTCCTCTCCATCAACCCCATGTCCTATTTCCCTCATTTTCTCACTGTTATTTCTCCCCCATGTTCCTCCTTCCCTTCCTCTTGAACTCTCTATATTTCCTTAATATCTTCTCCCTCTCTCTACTTTCTTCCCTCTATGTTTCTCCCTCTTTCCCTCTCTCTGGCCTTTCTCCTAGTGCATCCTGGGTAGTGAAATAAACTCTGGTGCCACTTAGTCACTAAACACACACAGCTCTGTTTCAGGGCCACTGAGTGCCAACGTCTGTTTCCCGCGGGCAGTAATCATGTGGCATGCCAACCAGGCCTTGGCACACGCCACAAGAGAGTGGCAGTATAAGGGTGACACTCTTAAAACAGGCCTTGTTCTGTGTGTATGTTCCTGTTCGTTTTTTCTGTGTGTGTGTCTCAAGGGACCAGGGTTATTTGAGGTTTTTATAAAGTGTATTTCATCTGCTGTTACTCACTCTTACCTCCCCCTTCTCTTTCACTCTCTCCAGAGTGATCGATTATGGTCATCTTTGGTCAGTCGGGTTGTGGTTGCGGCACTGTCAGGTGTCGTTGCATGGTGTTCATGTGAAATGTTTTCCAGTTTGATTGGTGCGCCTGCCGCATGAAGCACACTGTTAATGTCACGTTGGTATAAATGATTCAGGAGACAGGCGCAGGAATGAGTAATAGTTTTTTTTATTACTCCCAAATTACGGCATGCCGTGTAAAGGCACGGGGACGAAGACCAAAAAACCCTTTCCAAAACACAGGGTTGAAACCCAAACAAAAGAGGAGTACCTCTAATAAAAAAAACAAGCGCACAATGATTAACACACGGGACGAGACCCCTAATCATCTGCACAATCCACAATGGCACGAAGGCCAAAACACAACAGAACAGGTACTCACACGAACCAACAGACATTGTAACAATAATTGACAGCACTATGGTAAACCAAGGACACACTTATACAATAACTAATCACTGGGAATAGGGGCAAGGTGTGCGTAATGAAAGTTCCGGAGGGATCCATGACAGTTAAATCGTTGGCTCGTGTCTTGTGACTGAGTTATGGGGAGCAGAACCAATCAGAAAGACCTGTGGGATTTGTTTCCTGCCTCTCAATAATCTGTAGTTCAGCATGTCATCCTGATCAGAAGTTGGTGGTTGAAAATGATGCATTCATGTTGTGTTGGAATAGAAAACATGACTCCAAAGGATACTTAACATTCCTGCACACTTTTTTTCAAAGTTTCACTTTTCTTACATACTCAATAGTTGACATTCATCAAAAATAAGCAGAGTGGACTATAGTTGTCACGAATAGAATACAATGTTCATGTGATTTGAGGTGTTAGTTTGGAGTGACTCAGATGAAACATTTAATTTGAAGTATGAATGTTGATGTGGGATATGAGTTGATATCAGAGAGAGGATTAAGTGGTGACGCGATGCTGTGGGGTTTTTGAGGAGCTTAGAGTGGCTGTCTGCTAATTGGCAGGCTGGTTTCCTGGTCCTTGATTACAGCTAGCACGGGGTGTATTCAGCTGGAGAAGGGGAATTAGAGGGGGGGATCAGCTCCCTGAAGGTCTACCACGTTTCACTGTTGACACGTTTCTGAATGGAGTGAAGGCAAGCTGATGGCTTAGTGCTGTGTACTGGTTCTCTGCCAAGTTAGCGTACAGAGGTAGAGAGGGCATATACACAGGAGATTCACAATGATGCAGGTTTAAGCTATGATCAGAGAGAGG
>NC_074673.1:19523759-19561259 GCF_029448725.1 Salvelinus fontinalis | reverse complement strand
CAGGCTGGTGGAACAATAGGTGCTGTCCACAGAGCTGACTCAGCCCTGTATGTACAATATTATGTATGCTGACCTCTAATGTCTATACCCTCGCTGACTGCGGACACACACACACACACACACACACATGAACAATTGCACGCACGCGCATTCACACATGCGCACACACACAAACACACACCTGAAGATGCTCACAAACACATGATCTACTCTCACATACTCTGTTGAGGAGGTGTCTCAATCAGAAAGAAGTTCAAAAGAGCACATGAAAAGACATGGGGGAAAACATACAGGTACCTGCCAAAATAATGGAAACACTTGAGTCTTAGTCACCAGGTCTCAACCCAACTGAACACTTATGGGAGATTCTGTAGTGGCTCCTGTGTTAGCGATTTCCACCACCATCAACAAATGATGGAATTTCTCGTGGAAGAATGTTGTTGCATCGCTCCAATAGAGTTCCAGAGAATTGTAGAATCTATGCCAAGGTGCATTGAAGCTGTCCTAGCTCGTGGTGGCCCTTATGTTGGTGTTTCCTTTATTTTGGCAGTTACTTGTACATGTTGCATTCATTAATGTATTCTCTATCTCTGCATGTTTAGATTAACAGTCAATACGTACACTATACAGTGATTATCCGAAACTAATCAGACCCCTTCAATTTTTCCACAGTACAGCCTTATTCTAAAATGTATTAAATATTTTTTTGCCCTCATCAATCTACACACAATATCCCATAATGACAAAGTTAAAACAGGTTTTTGATATTTTAGCAAATGTATTAAAAAATAAAAAACTATTCAGACCCTTTGCAATGAGACTTGAAATTGAGCTCAGGTGCATCCGGTTTCCATTGATCATCCTTCAGATGTTTCTACAACTTGATTGGAGTCCACCTGTGGTAAATTTAATTGATTGGAGATGATTTTGAAAGGTCTCACAGTTGATACTGCATGTCAGAGCAAAAACCAAGCCATGGCCGCCTGGCCAAACTGAGCAATCGGGGGAGAAGGGCCTTGGCAAAGGAGGTGACTCATCCCCACAGTTCCTCTGTGGGGATGAGAGAACCTTCCAGAAGGACAACCATCTTTGCAGCACTCCACCAATCAGGCCAGACTGAATTCACTCCTCAGTAAGAGGCACATGACAGCCTGCTTGGAGTTTTCCAAAAGGCACCTAAAGATTCTCTGGTCTGATGAAACCAAGACTGAACTCCAAGCATCACGTCTGGAGGAAACCAGGTACCACTCATCACCTGGCCAATATTATTTCTACGGTGAAGCATGGTGGTGGAAGCATCATGCTGTGAGGATGTTTTTCAGAGGCAGGGACTGGGACACTAGTCAGGACAAGGGGGAAATTAATGGAGCAAATTACAGAGAGATCCTTGATGAAAACCTGCTTCAGACTGGGGCAAAGGTTCACCTTTGGGTCTGAATACTTATTTTAAATGTGATATTTCTATTTAATCTGAAAACTTTCTGAATAAACTGTATCTTCAAAAGTATGTGGACACCCCTTCAAATTAGTGGATTCGGTACTGACAGGTGTATAAATCGAGCACACAGCCATGCAATCTCCATCATTGTTTTGGCACAATGATGCAGAGATGGTCGCCTCAATTTGAGTCCTTAGGAAACTGTGCAGCATTTTGTTTTTTTCTGTATTATTTCTTACATTGTTACCCCAGGAAATCTTAAGTCTTATTACATACATCCGGGAAGAACTATTTGATTTAAGAGCGACGTCAACTTACCAACATTGCGACCAGGAATCCAACTTTCCCGAAGTGGATCCTCTGTTTGGACCATCACCCAGGACAATGGATCTAATCCCAGAAGCCGACCCAAAACGACGGCACCGCAGAAGGGGCAGACGGAGCAGCCAACTGGTCAGGCTCCGTAGACATGCACATCGCCCACCGCTCCAGAGTATACTACTCGCCAATGTCCAGTCTCGTGACAACAAGGTAGATGAAATTTGAGCAAGGCTTGCCTTCCAGAGAGACATCAGAGATTGTAACATTCTCTGTTTCACGGAAACATGGCTCTCTCGCGATATGTTGTTGGAATCGGTTCAGCCACCGGTCTTCTCCATGCATTAAGCTGACAGAGATAAACACCTCTCTGGGAAGAGGAAGGGCAGGGGTATATGCTTCATGATTAACGACTCATGGTGTAATCATAACAACATACAGGAACTCAAGTCCTTATGCTCACCCAACCTAGAATTCCTTACAATCAAATGCCGGCCATATTATCTCCCAAGAGAATTCTCGTCAGTTATAGGTCACAGCTGTGTACATTCCCCCTCAAGCAGACACCACAACAGCCCTCAAGGAACTTCACTGGACTCTATGTAAACTGGAAACCATATATCCTGATGCTGCATTTATTGTAGCTGGGGATTTTCACAAAGCAAAATTGAGAACAACGCTACCTAAATTATTTTAGAATATTGATTGCAGTACTCGGGGGGGTAATACACTTGATCACTGCTACTCTAACTTCCGCAATGCATACAAAGCCCTCCTACCGTCTTATAGGCAGAAACTCAAACAGGATGTAACAGTGACTAGAACCATTCAACGCTGGTCTGACCAATCGGAATCCACACTTCAAGACTCGGTGAGTGAGCTTATAAGGAAGTGCATGGGAGATGTTGTACCCACTGTGACTATTAAAAACGTACCCTAACCAGAAACTGTGGATAGATGGCGGCATTCACGCAAAACTGAAAGCACAAACCACCGCATTTAACCATGGAAAGAGGTCTCGGAATATGGCTGAAAATAAACAGTGTAGTTAGTCCCTCTGCAAGGCAATCAAACAAGCGAAATTACAGAACAGGGACAAAGTGGAGTCGCAATTCAACGGCTCAGACACGAGACGTATGTGGCAGGGTCTATAGGAAATCACGGACGACAAGAAGAAAACCGGCCAAGTCACGGACACCGACGTCACACTTCCAGACAAACTAAACACCTTCTTTGCCCGCTTTGAGGATAATACAGTGCCCCCGTCACGGCCCGCTAATAAGGACTGCGCCCCCCCTCTCCTTTTCCGTGGCCGACGTGAGTAAAACATTTAAATGTGTGAACCCTCGCAGGGCTGCCGGCCCAGACGACATCCCTAGCCGCGTTTTCAGAGTATGCGCAGACCAGCTGGCTGGTGTGTTTACAGACATATTCAAACGCTCCCTGACAGTCTGCTGTCACCACATGCTTCAAGATGGCCACCATTGTTCCTGTACCCAAGAAGGCAAAGATAACTGAACTAAATGACTACCCTTTGCACTCACTTTTGTCATCATGAAGTGCTTTGAGAGACTAGTCAAGGATCATATCACCTCCACCTTACCGATCACCCTAAACCCACTTCAATTTGCATACCACCCCAACAGGTCCACAGACGATGCAATCGCCATCACACTGCACACTGTCCTATCCCATCTGTACAAGAGGAATACATATGTAAGAATGCTGTTCATTGACTACAGCTCAGCATTCAACACCATCGTTTCCTCCAAGCTCATCATCAAGCTGGAGGTCCTGGGTCTCAACCCTGTGCAATTGGGTCCTGGACTTTCTGACGGGCCGCCCCAAAGGTGGTGTAAGTAGGAAACAACATCTCCACTTCACTGACCCCCAACACTGGGACCCCACAAGGATGTGTGCTTAGCCCCCTCCTGTACTCCCTGTTCACCCACGACTGCCTGGCCATGCACGCCACTAACTCAATCATCAAGTTTGCAGACGACACTACAGTAGTGGGCTTGATTACCAACAATGACGAGACAACCTCCAGGAAGGAGGTGAGGGCCCTGGGAGTGTGTCTCACTCAACATCAACAAAATAAAGGAGATGATCGTGGACTTCAAGAAACAGCAGAGGGAGCACCCCCCTATCCATATCGAAGGGACAGCAATGGAGAAGGTGGAAAGTTTTAAGTTCCGAGGCATACACATCACAGACAAACTGAAATGGTCCACCCACACAGACAGTGTGGCGAGGAAGGCGCAGCAGTGCCTCGAAATTTGGCTTGTCACCCAAAACCATGACAAACTTTAACAGATGCACAATCAGGAGCATTCTGTCGGACTGTATCACAGCCTGGTACGGCAACTGCACTGCCCTCAACCACAAGGCTCTCCAGTGGGTGGTGCAGTCTGGGCAAACTAACAGCCCTCCATGACACCTACAGCACCCGATGTCACAGGAAGGCCAAAAAGATCATCAAGAACAACAACCACCTGAGCCACTGCCTGTTCGGAAAGCTACCGTCCAGAAAGTGAGGTCAGTACAGGTGCATCTGGGACCGAGAGACTGAAAAGCAGCTTCTATCTCAAGGCCATCAGACTGCTAAACAGCAATCACTAACTCAGGGAGGCTGCTGCATACATTGAGACCCAATCACTGACCACTTTTATAAATGGGTCACTAGTCACTTTAAACAATGCCACTATAAATAATGCCACATTAATAATGTTTACATATCTTACATTACTCATGTCATATGTACAGTATGTATTGTATTTTATACCATCTATTTCACCTTGCCTATGCCGCTTGCCCATCGCTCATCCATGTATTTACATGTACATATTCTCATTCAGCCCTTTAGATTTGTGTGTATTACAGCTAAAGTCGGAAGTTTACATACACTTAGTTTGGAGTCATTAAAACTCATTTTTCAACCACTCCACACATGTCTTGTTAACAAATTATAGTTTTGTCAAGTCAGTTAGGACATCTACTTTGTGCATGACACAAGTAATTTTTCCAACAATTGTTAACAGACAGATAATTTCACTTATAATTCACTGTATCACAATTCAGGTGGGTCAAAAGTTTACATACATTAAGTTGACTGTGCCTTTAAACAGCTTGGAAACATCCAGAAAATTATGTCATGGCTTTAGAAGCTTCTAGTGGGCTAATTTACTTAATTTGAGTCAATTGGAGGTGTACCTGTTGATGTACCTTCAAACTCAGTGCCTCTTTGCTTGACATCATGGGAAAATCAAAAGAAATCAGCCAAGACCTCAGAAAACATATTGTAGACCTCCACAAGTCTGGTTCATCCTTGGGAGCAATTCCCAAACGCCTGAAGGTACCACGTTCATCTGTACAAATAATAGTTTGCAAGCATAAGCACCATAGGACCACGCAGCCATCATACCGCATAGGAAGGAGACACGTGCTGTCTCCTAGAGATGAACGTACTTTTGTTGCGAAAAGTGCAAATCAATCCCAGAACAACAGCAAAGGACCTTGTGAAGATGCTAGAGGAAACACGTACAAAAGTATATATATCCACAGTAAAATGAGTCCTATATCGACATAACTTGAAAGGCCGCTCAGCAAGGAAGAAGCCACTGCTCCAAAACCGCCATAAAAAAGCCAGACTACGGTTTGCAACTGCACATCGTACTTTTTGGAGAAATATCCTCTGGTCTGATGAAACAAAAATAGAACTGTTTGGCCATAATGACCATCGTTATGTTTGGAGAAAAAAAGGGGATGCTTGCAAGCCAAAGAACACCATCCCAACCGTGAAGCACGGGGGTGGCAGCATCATGTTGTGGGGGTGTTTGCTGCAGCAGGGACTGGTGCACTTCACAAAATAGATGGCATCATGAGGAAAGGAAAATGATGTGGATATATTGAAGCAACATCTCAAGACATCAGTCAGGGAATTAAAGCTTGATCGCAAATGGGTCTTCCAAATGGAGAATGACCCCAAGCATAGTTCCAAAGTTGTGGCAAAATGGCTTAAGGACAACAAAGTCAAGGTATTGGAGTGGCCATCACAAAGCCCTGACCTCAATCCTATAGAAAATGTGTGGGCAGAACTGAAAAAGTGTATGCAAGCAAGGAGGCCTACAAACCTGACTCAGTTGCACCAGCTCTGTCAGGAGGAATGGGACAAAATTCACCCAACTTATTGTGGGAAGTTTGTGGAAGGCTACCTGAAACGTTTGACCCAAGTTAAACAATTTAAAGACAATGCTACCAAATACTAATTGAGTGTATGTAAACTTCTGACCCACTGGGAATGTGATGGAAGAAATCAAAGCTGAAGTAAATCATTCTCTCTACTCTTATTCTGATATTTCACATTCTTAAAATAAAGTGTTGATCCTGACTAACCAAAGACAGGGAATTTTTACTAGGATTAAATGTCAGGAATTGTGGAAAAACTGAGTTTAAATGTATTTTGCTAAGGTGTATGTAAACTTCCGACTTCAACTGTAGGTAGTTGTTGGGGAATTGTTAGATTACTTGTTAGATATTACTGCACAAGCATTTTGCTACACTCGCATTAACATCTGCTAACCATATGTATGTGACCAATCAAATTTGATTTGATCAAACATTGGCAGTAGAATGGCCTTACTGAAGAGCTCAGTGACTTTCAGCGTGGTATCGTCATAAGATGCCACCTTTCCATCAAGTCAGTTTGTCAAAATTCTCTCCCGCTAGAGCTGCCACGGTCAACTGTAAGTGCTGTTATTGTGAAGTGGAAATGTCTAGAAGCAACAGCGGCTCAGAACGGGATCTCAGAGTGCTGAAGCACGTAGCGCATAAAAATTGTCTATCCTCGGTTGCAACACTCACTGCTGAGTTCCAAACTGCCACTGGAAGCAACGTCAGCAAAACAACTGTTCGTAGGGATCTTCATGAAATGGGTTTCCATGGCTGAGCAGCCGCACACAAGCCTAAGATCACCATACACAATGCCAAGCGTCAGCTTGCTGCCATTGAACTTTGGAGCAGTGGAAACGTGTTCTCTGGAGTGATGAATCACACTCCACTATCTGGCAGTCCGACAGAAGAATCTTGGTTTAGCAGATTCCAGGAGAAAGCTGCTTGCCCCAATGCATAGTGCCAACTGTAAAGTTTGGTGGAAGAGGAATAATGGTCTGGGGCTGTTTTTCATGGTTCGGGCTAGGCCCCTTATTTCCAGTGAAGTGAAATCTTAACGCTACAGCATGCAATGACATTCCAGATGATTCTGTGCTTCCAACTTTGTGGCAACAGTTTGGGGAAGACCTTTCCTGTTTCAGCATGACAATGCCCCCGTGTACAAAGCGAGGTACATACAGAAATGGTTTGTCGCGATCGGTGTGGAGGTACTTGACTGGCCTGCACAGAGCCCTGACCTCAACTCCCATCGAACACCTTTGGGATGAATTGGAACGCCGACTATGAGCCAGGCCTAATCGTCCAACATCAGTGCCCGACCTCACTAATGCTGGTGTGGTTGAATGGAAGTGAGCCCCCGCAGTCATGTTCCAACATCTAATGGAAAACCTTCCCAGAAGAGTGGAGGCTGTTATAGCAGCAAAGGGGAGACCAACTCCATATTAATGCCCATGATTTTGGAATGAGATGTTCGATGAGCACACGTCCACATACTTTTGGTCATGTCATTCAGGGGTCAGTATCTATCCAGTCATATGGTCAATCTTTGTAGATTCATTTTTAATGTTTTCTTGAATGTGAATTTATTTTTCACTTGTGTTTGAGGGTGTCTGGAGAGGGTTTTGTGAAAATAGGTGTTGAGGAATGTATGTTATCTTGCCCCCCCCCCCCCCCCCCCATTCCTTGAGGAATCCTGCCGCTTTATGGGATTAGGAGGTGAGGAGGGGTGAGGAGAGAGTGCCTGGGTGAGAGTGTGAGAGGCTGAGAAAAGGGGGGTCTCTAAACAAAGGAGGGAATGAGATAGTGAAGGAGAAGAATAAGGGAGAATCCACTAAAGGACAGAGGAGAAGAAATTAATGTGAGGCAACTCTTTCTTTTTCTCCGCTCTCCGTCCTGTCTTTCCTTATTCCCTCTCCTCTCTTGCTGATTCCCCCCTCTCCCTCCCTTATCTCCCTCTCTCTCCTCTATTTGTCTTTTACCCCTCCTCTCTTTGTATTTCTCTCCTCCTTTATCTCTTTCTCTCTCTCTCTCTCTCTCTCCTCTATGTGTCACTTACCTCTCTTCCCTCTGTTTCCCTCCCCCCTTATCTCTCTCTCTCCTCTATTTGTCTCTTCCCCCTCCTCTCTCTCTCTCCAATTCCCTCCCTCCCTCCACTTCTCCTTCTCATTCCATGTCCTTCACTCCTTTCCACTGGGTATTGAAGTACAGAAACATTATATATATTTTTTGATTGTTTAATATTAACTCAGCAAAGGATTTTGGTGCAAAAAATAAGTCTAGCTAAATAATAGATTATGCTCAACAGTTAATGATATGCAGTTGTTTTTGCAGGAATTTGATGCATCCTAGGATACTTCAACAGTCATGAAATAATAGATAACACACTAGAGGACACACATACACAGAAAGACAATCACACACAAACTCAGGCACACACATTCACACACAAGCATGCACACACTCAGACAAACACACACTTGTTTATCTGGTAAGCACTGAGGCATCACTGACAGTCATGGCAATATGTCTCAGCTCAGCTCAGTGAAGCAGGAAAGACAGCCCTGTCTACAATTAACTAACCTAAACAACACTGCTCCCTGTGTCTGTGTGTGTGTGTGTGCGTGCGTGCGTGCGTGCGTGTGATTTTGTCTGTGTGTGTAAGTGTGTGTGTGCACATCATTTTTTATCCATGTGTTTTACCCGTGTATGCGTGAGTGTGTAGTTGTGTAGTTGTATTGAAATCAGAGTGTGGGTTTTTGAGTAACTGACTGTGTGCTGCAGGGTCTCTAATACATCACCCTGTGTCGTGACTCTCACTGTCTCATCCCCCTTAATCTATCCAACTGTCTTTGTCTCTCTTTCCCTCTCTGTCTCTTTCTCTCTCTTTTTCTCTCTCCCCCCATTCTCTCCCTTTCCACCTCTCTGTGTTGATTTGGTGATAAGGTTTTAGTCAGGGTCAGAGAGAGATAGATAGAGAGAGAGAGGGAAAGAGATAGGGGGATGGATAGGGGTAGAGTTAAGGCCAGGGTCAGGCCATCAGTGAATCTGTTGTTATTTATTGTGACACCTCTCTCTCACACACACAGACACACATGCACATGCAGACAAACACACATGCACACGCAGACACACACAGACACACACACACACACACACACACAGACACACCTGCGCACAACCACATCGCCAAGTGGACATTCATCTGGGGATGACATTTTATCATTTACTGCAGGTAGGAGAGATAAAAAAGGGAGAAAGAGATTATTGGAGAGAGGGAAGGGGGAGAGGACAGAGGGATGAAGGGAAGGGAAAGAGAAGGGGAGAAGGAGGGAGACACTGATTGAGAGAATGAGAGCGAGAAAGAAAAGGATATTGATTGAATTCATTAACTCAACAATGAGTGATGTATTTAACATTTACATTAGAGTTATTTAGAGTATGCTCTTATCCAGAGTGACTTACAGTTAGTGCATTCATTCAGCTAGGTGGGACAACCACATATCTCAGTCGTAATTACATGTTTTAAGTAGCTATCAGCAAAGTCAGAGCTAGTAAGGGGGAAAAAGTCTAGTACGAATGTTAGTTCACAAAATAGAGGGGGGGTTGCTGTGGCATTATTTAAGATATTCTTTGAAGAGGTAAGGTTTCAGATGTTTTCGGAAGATGGACAGGGACTCTGCTGTCCTAGCTTCAGGGGGGAAGCTGGTTCCACCATTGGGGTGCCAGGACAGAAAATAACATTGACGAGGCTTAGCGGGAGGTCCAGGGGTGGGAGGTCCAAGAGACCAGAGGTGGCAGAACAGAGTACTCGGTTGCGGTGTAGAATTTGAGCATAGCCTGAAGGTAGGCAGGGGCAGTTCCTCTTCCTGTTCCGTAGGAAAGTACCATGTTCTTGTAGTGGATGCAAGCTTTGACTGGATGCCAGTGGAGTGTCCGTAGGACAGGGGGAAACTTAGGGAGATTGAATACCAGGCACGCTGCAGCGTTCTGGATAAATTGCAGGGGTTTGCTGGCACAAGTGGGGAGCCCAGCCAACAACGAGTTGCAGTATTCCAGATAGGAGATGACAAGTGCCTGGATTAGGACTTGCGCTGCTTCCTGTGTGAGGTAGGGTCGTACTCTACGGATGTTGTAAAGCTTGAACATGCAGGAGCGAGTCACTGCTTTGATGTTTGCAGAGAACAACAGGGTGTTGTCCAGGCTCAAGGTTCTCTGCACTCTGGGAGGGGGACACTGTGGGGTTGTCATCCGTGATGGAGAGGTCTTGGAGCAGACATGGCTTCCCCGGGAGGAAGAGAAGCTCCTTCTTGTCAAGGTTGAGCTTTTGGTGGTGGGCTGACATCCAAGCTGAGATATCTACCAGGCACGCAAAGAAGGGGGGGAAAGAGAAAAGTAATTGAGCTTGAGAGGGTGGAGAGGAGGATCTGATGGTTTATGTTGTTCAAGGCAGCTGACAGATTTAGGAGGATGAGAACAGAGGAGAGCGAGTCAGCTTTGGCAGTGCCGAGAGCCTCCATGACACAGAGGAGAGCAGTCTCGGTTGAGTGACCCATCTTGAAGCCTGACTGGTTAGAGTCAAGAAGATCATTCTGAGAGAGATGGTGAGAGAGTTGGTCAGAGACAGCACGCTCAAGTGTTTTGGAAATTTAAGAAGAGATACTGTCGTTTTTGAGGTCAGAGGGGTCGAGGTAGAGAGGAAAGAGTTAAATGATGATAGGTCCTCCGGGAGTTTTGTTTGTCAATTTTTGCTCAACTACCCGCAACCCTGTTCTGTAAGTTCGCAATGAGTCACACAGCCACGGAGCAGGAGGGGAGGGCCGAGCCGGCCGGGAGGAAAGTGGACAGTGCAAGTGCCGGGGCAGTAACCGAAAGTTTCTTAGATCGAGCCCCGAGCTGACAAGGTGAAAATCTGTCATTCTGCCCCTGAACAAGGCAGTTAAACCACTTTTCCTAGGCTGTCATTGTAAATAAGTATTTGTTCTTAACTGACTTGCCTAGTTAAATAAAGTTTAAATTAAAAAAATCATATGATGCAGAAATGGAGGAGAATACACAGTAAAAATAAGTGTTAATTTAACTCCTATAGAATTGAATTCAACAATGTTTCAGATAACATTTGGTCCCAGTCTACATAGAGTTAAAGTTACTCTTGTAATGAACACGAGGGGAGACAGAGAGCTGGTTTCAAGCGCAGGGTGCAGCAGGTGTTTATTGAAACTGACCACAGGAGGAGGCAGGTAGCTGGGTCCAGGGGCAGGCAGAAGGTCATAAACAGGGGTCCAAAAAGGCAACAGTGCAGTCAGGGAAAAGGCTAGTAACGTCGTCCAGGAGATAAGTGTCACGAACGTCGTCAGGTAAATGATCGGACCAAGGTGCAGCGTGGTAGGCGTACATTTTCTTTTAATGTAATAAATGTCGCCAACAAAACAAGAAACAACAAAAATGAACATGAAGCTGACTAGGGCTATACAGGCCACTAACACAGACAACTACCCACAACTAAGGTGGAAAAACAGGCTGCCTAAGTATGATTCCCAATCAGAGACCACATTATACAGCTGTCCCTGATTGAGAACCATACCCGGCCAAAACATAGAAACAGAAAACATAGAAATAAAGAAACTAGAATGCCCACCCTAGTCACACCCTGGCCTAACCAAAATAGAGAATAAAAGCCTCTCTATGGCCAGGGCGTGACAATAAGGCAATAGTTTGATAACAGGAAATCTGATAGGCTAAAGTACAGGCAGGGAATAGGCAAAAGGCGTTGTTAGTGAGGCAGGCAAAAACTATCATACACGGAAGGATTAAATTACGGGAAAACCTTTTTTTTCAGCTTAAAGCTGCTGCCGTGGGTGTATAGGTGTTTGCATTGTGTGCACTTTTTAATCTAAGTTGTGTTGCTGACCGACTACTATTTAGTTTTAGTAACAAGGTTTGACATTTCTTAATGGTTTATTTATCTATTTTCTTTCTCTCTTTTCCTCCCTCCTTCTTCCCTTTCATCTCTTTCCCCTTTGTCCTCTCACTCGCTCCATCCCTGTCTCCATCCCCTCCCTTCCTCCCTCCCTCCGTGTCTCCTCAGTGCTGACTAGTTGAATGACTCACAGCCTTATGAATCACCAGTCAGATACAGACTGCTCTATTTTTAGCCGGGAGTCTCTCCTTCCTCCCCTTCCTCTATGTCTATACCTCACTCTCTAGCTCTTTCTCTACTCTCCTGGAATGGTAATCACAGGACCTCTGCAACAGGAGAGAAAAGGGAGTCATGGTTGAGAGAGAAAAGAAAAGAAGAGAGAGCAGGCAGAAGAACGAGTTGTGGGCATTGAGGAGGCATCACACACACACACACATATGTAATAACTAGCTAAGGCTGCATTTGACCCCAGAGCTCTGAGATGAGGCAGTAATAATCACAGTCATACAGAAGCTCTAAAGTGCTACGTTTACAAGGTCATGCACGTTAACACGCCTCTCTCCTTTAACTAACAGAAAGGAACTCATGGGAGGAACTGATGATATGATGAGATACTTTAGTACAAAAAGAGGGACAAGAAAAAGAAATGAGATACAGACAACATAATACAATGCTAACAAATCTAATCACCAAGTCAGTCAACGAATCATGGCATGACCTTAGGCAGATGTGTATAGGAGAACCTGATGAGACCAATACTCACTTTTCTTTAGTTAAATCCAAATCTCTGACAGACATAGCACTATTGATCCCATCCAGTTGTGATTGCTTACAGCAATAAATGTTTATGGGTTATTAGCCTCTGATGGAGGCAATGTGCTAATTCTAAAACACACACGCACACACTGTAAGTAACACTCTTAGTCTTAGTGTTACCTGTAAGTCAGTAGAGATATTAGCATAGCCAGAGAGAGAGGGAGGAGATAAAAGAAGAGAGAGAAAGAGAGAAGAAGAATGGGAGGGAGGGAGGGAGGGAGGGAGGGAGGGAGGGAGGGAGGGAGGGAGGGAGGGAGGGAGGGAGGGAGGGAGGGAGCAATGTATTTATGTATTACATGTATTTATACATGTATTTAAAAAAAATGGGTGTGGGGTAGATCAGCTTTAATATTGCAGATAGATTGTAGCTTCCATCAATGTAATTGTCTGCATCATTTCCAATCCCCCATATATTTTTTGTGAAGACATCAAAACTATGAAATAACACATATGGAATCATGTAGTAACCAAAAAAGTGTTAACCCTCCTGCTGTGTTCCGGTCGAATTGGACCGATTTACATGTTTTCTCTCTGAAAAATGTAGTTATTTTATTCTGATTGTCATAAGGTTCCATGACTTTGTCCACACAGGGCATCTGAACACACAAAATACATTTGGATGATATTAATAAAATCTTGGGTGTTTTATTTAACTTTGTACACCTGTGGTGTTCCCGATCAAAAATCACCGGTCATTAGAAATGAATGGGTGAGACTACAATTAGTGTATAAAATTGAGTTCAGGCACATTTGTGGCCTGCTGGAGGTCATTTTGCAGGGCTCTGGCAGTGCACCTCCTTGCACAAAGGCGGAGGTAGCGGTCCTGCTGCTGGGTTGTTGCCCTCCTACGGCCTCCTCCACGTCTCCTGATGTACTGGCCTGTCTCCTGGTAGCGCCTCCATGCTCTGGACACTACACTGACAGACACAGCAAACCTTTTTGCCACAGCTCGCATTGATGTGCCATCCTGGATGAACTGCACTACCTGAGCCACTTGTGTGGGTTGTAGACTCCGTCTCATGCTACCACTAGAGTGAGAGCACCGCCAGCATTCAAAAGTGACCAAAACATCAGCCAGGAAGCATAGGAACTGAGAAGTGGTCTGTGGTCACCACCTGCAGAATCACTCCTTTATTGGGGGTGTCTTGCTAATTGCCTATAATTTCCACCTTTTGTCTATTCCATTTGCACAACAGCATGTGAAATTTATTGTCAATCAGTGTTGCTTCCTAAGTGGACAGTTTGATTTCACAGAAGTGTGATTGACTTGGAGTTACATTGTGTTGTTTAAGTGTTCCCTTTATTTTTTTGAGCAGTGTATCTATACAGTATATACTGTATATATACTACCGTAAAAAAAGTTTGGGGTCACTTATAAATGTTCTTGTTTTTGAAAGAGAAGCACATTTCTGTCCATTAAAATAACATCAAATTGATCAGAAATACAGTGATACAGTTTTTTTAAAAGTTTTTTTATTTTATCAGCTGTTTCCAGCTACAATAGTCATTTACAACATTAACAATGTCTACACAGGAATTTCTGATCAATTTGATGTTAATTTTAATGTACAAAAAATGTGCTTTTCTTTTAAAAGACACAACATTTCTAAGTGACCCCAAGCTTTTGAACGGTAGTGTATATATATTTTAAAGGCTACAATGTGAGGACCCAGCCAGAAAGAATCTGTCTCTCCCTCTTCTTACAGTATGTCTCTCTCCATCTTTCTTTCATCCTCACTCTCTCTGGCTGTCTCCCCTTTTCCTCAAATGCTCTCTCTTGCTCTCTCTCTTTCTCTCGCTCTCTCTCTTTCTCTTTGTGTAATGACAATCAGTCTTGGTGTGAAGCTGAGTCAAATGAGCTGACAACTTTGACTGGCTGAATGTGGACCTATTAAATGTTTTCCGCTGTGAAATAACTGTCACATCACAGTGTTCAACCCTCCTCCATCTCTTCCATTACCGCTATCTCACTATCAATCTCCTGCACTCTTTATTTTCTACTTCTTCACCTGTTATTACATTTTTTCTCTCGTCCACCTCCATTTGTTCCTCCATTTCTCTCCCTTTCCCTCTCTTTACATATATCCCTCCTCCTATTCTCTCTTCCTGAACTCCTGAATTTACAAACCACACTTTTCACATTTTAACAAGTTGTTTCTTTTCACACAATCATTTTCAGTGATGGATACAGAAATAGCTGGGGGATCACATGCTCTATCTGTTGTCAAAGTAACTGTACCAGACACACAACAAGACATAGACTACAACTGTGCATGCATGTGTTTAAAATAACATATTTCCTGCTTTTGTTTTTTTCCTTTGGTACATTGGCTTGGTATTGTACTGTATCTTTTGTCCTCTATGTCCCTCCCCTTACCCCTCCCCTCTGACCATCTCTAACTTCATCCTATTATAGCCTAAATTATTCTAATTCTAAAATCAATGTTTCTTATTTTTTAAGTCAATTCTAAATACTAAAGGGACAGAGTGTGTTTCTTTTCTGTAAGGATAATATATCTCCCTCTCTTTTCTCTCTCTCTCTCTCCTCTGTATGGAAATGGGTCAGTCATATGTGATGCCGCTGTCTAAAACAAATTAAAGACATGACCATTGTGAGACAAAGATAAAGCGAGAAAATTAAAGGGTGATTTTATCATGTTCTCATTACAGTGTGTGTCTTTGAAGACTGTCTGAAGTAGAGGTTTAGGTTCCCCCTTATCTATGACCCACTTATACAGGACCATGTCCATTCTGCTTATAGGGACCCTACCGAGTGCACTGTCCCCACTCCTTAAGGGACCTATAGTAGTGAGTAGGGGGTAGGAGTGTGAACTGGGCCTGGAGTCAGGAGTGTGTGTGTGTGTGTGTGTGTGTGTGTGTGTGTGTGTGTGTGTGTGTGTGTGTGTGTGTGTGTGTGTGTGTGTGTGTGTGTGTGTGTGTGTGTGTGTGTGTGTGCGTGCGTGCGTGCGTGCGTGCGTGCGTGCGTGCGTGCGTGCGTGCGTGCGTGCGTGCGTGCGTGCGTGCGTGCGTGCGTGCGTGCGCTGGGTTAGGCCAGGTGTGTGCCAGAGGTGAGTGTGTTAAAGCAGGTATAGTTTAGCTGGGCTTGTTGTGTGAGCTGGAGGTCAGGAAGGTGATTCAGCCAGCTGGCCATGTTACTGGCTTACAACTGGAGAGAGTGGAGGCAGATAATGCATGGCCAACAGAGAAACACCCAGGTGAGGTTGTAGGGGTACGTACGTGTGTGTTAATTGAAGTGAAGCGCCTTGCGTCCTTCAAAGGACAGAACAGCTCTTGCATCCTGGCAAGAAAGAAGCAGTGCTACATGAGCACACACACACACTCCACCATACGTGTTAGTAAGTGTACAGTTCAAATTGAGGAGGTCTTTTGAATTTCCTGTTTTTTTCAGCTATTGGCTTAGCTTTCACAGAAAACTGAATATTAATAATGCATGTATTTAATATGCTGACCGTTTTTGTTTAAAGTGGTTTTATTGCCATCTGCCTTGCCAGCCACAGATGCACATGTCTTAAACCCTCTACAGTCTAAGCCCTCTCTAAGCCGGGGAGGGGGGGTTCTACTAAGTTATATGGAATAGTTATAAGAAGGTCATACCAAGGATCATTTAGCAATTTGATTTGGAATTATATGAAGAATACAAAAATAAAAATAACATTTTTGATGAAAAATGTAATTTGGCCTTTATGCTATTAGCCAATAGAAACACACTGAATAACAGATTCACTGCATGGAACAACAGATAGTCCCCAAAAAATCTAAAGGAAATTTGTTCTGAAGTGTCCGTCTAATATCTGAGAGATATAAGACTATCATGTTTGTGAGAGACTCACCTTTCCACAGAAGTGTCATATTAGTGTGTAGCCCAAACTGTTCAGACGCTACAGACGTTCAGACACTACAGACGTGAGAAGACCAATTTTCAGGATGTCTCCTGGTCTGATAAACACCACTCTAGCTCTGCCACCTTTCACCGCAGATCTGGAAGTGCGACATTGGTGGATGCGGTGGATTGAGATGCATCCAATAAAACGGACAGATTGTATGTTTTATTATGCTAATTAGATTGCCACGTAAATCGACTCTACCCTAAGTCTGAACACCACCACCTTCATTGAAATCCCTCTTTACTTCAGGCACTTTATAGAGCTACTTCTTACTGATAAACTCTGAGCGGTTGTTTGGGGTCCTGTACTGGGCCCGTTGAGTTTGGGGGATCAAAATACAATGTCATCAGAAAATAAAAAGTGACATATCATTTGAAAGATACAGGCCTTGTCTAACTCAAATGTTACTGCTGGCAGTGTCATAAGAATCCCCCCCCCCCCATAAATCATGCACTATGGTCATATTTATAGAGTATGCAATGTAGGTCAAGACACCAAAAGTGCAAACATTTAGTATGCAGGGAAAGTGTACAACCTAATGGTTTTTGTAGAGCAATGTATTTCCTTCTCCATTGACATTACCTTGTGTCACATCTGCTCCTGCAACGCCCTCTACTGCTCATCCTGTGTCTTCTTGACCTGCCGCCACTCCCCCAGTAATCTCTGCTCAGTCAGTCTATGTTTCTAGCCGTTTGTTACTATTCAGATCCTGTTATCTTGTTGTGCCTGTTTTCCTTGCCTGCCGCTGTTATCCACTCCTCTACAGTTCTGCCCGCTCTGACTCTGGTCCCTGTCTCCAGTCCCACGTCTTGTTATCCCTCTACTCTGTCCTGGATTCCCCACTCTTCTACTCCCTTGGATTCCCCTCCGGACCTGCTTACCCTGTCTCAACCCCTCTCGCTCAAGCCTCAGCCTCCTCACCTGGTTTCCAGCAACACGGCCGAGATTCCCCTGACCTGCACTCCATCTCCCCCTTGTGTTTCAATAAATACCTTGGTTACTTTATCCCAGTCTCCTCGTCTAGGTCTGCTGGTGGGTTCCCCTATTCCACTTCGCGTAACACCTTTTATGCATCCTCCACATGTGCCGTTGGGCTAGCTCATCACTTACAATAGTAAAAGTGAATGGGAAAATTATTTTGAAGTGTCCTCACCTGTCTGTGTCTGTCTTACAAAAAAACATTTACTCCATAACTTGAAAGCCCTGAATAGTAAGGTCATTTTAAGGCTTGAAAATCCGTTTAGCCATTTTGGCACAGTGACTTGCTACCCAAACCAGAGAGCAACTGGTTTCATATGTATATAATTCCCAGAAGTTAAGGCATGGCACCTTACACAAGCCCTGTGCTTTTAAAATGGTGTGTTCCCAGCGCATGTTTATAGTGCCACAATTAGGTAAAAGATCATACTTTTTTTTTTTTTTTTTATTCTTTTGGAACAGTAATTGGTGACATATCATTTCAAATCTACCTTTTCAAATATATTATTTCCCAACATGGGGAGAATGCCATGGCATTGTTCTGATAGATTGGCAAACCCTGCCAACAACATTGCGTATAAATACAGGAAATCTGAGTTCAAGGACCTGTTAAAATCTCAACAGGATTGGTGTGTCCCCCACGGGACGGTTGAGCTAATGTAGGCTGATGTGATTAGCATGAGGTTGTAAGTAATACGAAAATTTCCCAGGACATAGATATATCTGATATATTTTGTTTTTTTATGTGTTATTTCTTACATCGGAACCCCAGGTAATCTTACGTTTCATTACATACAGTCGGGAGGAACTACTGAATATACGATTAACGTCAACTCACCATCGTTATAACCAGGAATATGACTTTCCCGAAACGGATCCAGTGTTTTGCCTTCCACCCAATACAATGGATCTGATCCCAGCCGGAGACCCTATGCGACGCCGTAAAAGGGGCAAACGTAGCGGTCTCTTGGTCAGGCTTCGGAGACGGGCACATCGCGCTCCACTCCCTAGCATACTACTCGCCAATGTCCAGTCTCTTGACAATAAGGTTGATGAAATCCGAGCACGGGTAGCATTCCAGAGAGACATCAGGGATTGCAACGTGCTCTGCTTCACGGAAACATGGCTAACTCAAGAGACGCTAACGGAGTCGATGCAGCCAGCTGGTTTCTTCATGCATCGCGCCGACAGAAACAAACATCTTTCTGGTAAGAAGAGGGGCGGGGGGGTATGCCTTATGATTAACGAGACGAGGTGTGATCATCATAACAACACACAGGAACTCAAGTCATTCTGTTCACCTGATCTAGAACTCCTCACAATCAAATGTCGACCGCATTATCTACCAAGGGAACTCTCTTCGATCATAATCACAGCCGTATATATTCCCCCCCAAGCAGACACATCGATGGCCCTGAACGAACTTTATCTGACTCTTTGTAAACTGGAAACCACACACCCTGAGGCTGCATTCATCGTAGCTGGGGATTTTAACAAGGCTAATCTAAAAACAAAACTCCCTAAATTCTATCAGCATATCGATTGTGCTACCAGGGCTGGAAAAACCCTAGATTATTGTTATACTAATTTCCGCGACGCATATAAGGCCCTCCCCCGCCCCCCTTTCGGAAAAGCTGACCACGACTCCATTTTGTTGATTCCAGCCTACAAACAGAAACTAAAACAACAAGCTCCCGCGCTCAGGTCTGTTCAACGCTGGTCCGACCAATCTGATTCCACGCTTCAAGACTGCTTCGATCACGCGGATTGGAATATGTTCCGCATTGCGTCCAACAACAATATTGACGAATATGCTGATTCGGTGAGCGAGTTCATTAGGAAGTGCATTGACGATGTCGTACCCACAGCAACGATTAAAACATTCCCAAACCAGAAACCGTGGATTGACGGCAGCATTCGCGTGAAACTGAAAGCGCGAACCACTGCTTTTAACCAGGGCAAGGTGACCGGAAGCATGACCGAATACAAACAGTGTAGCTATTCTCTGCGCAAGGCAATCAAACAGGCTAAGTCCCAGTACAGAGACAAAATCGAGTCGCAATTCAACAGCTCAGACACAAGAGGTATGTGGCAGGGTCTACAGTCAATCACGGATTACAAAAAGAAAACCAGCCCCGTCGCGGACCAGGATGTCTTGCTCCCAGACAGGCTAAACAACTTTTTTGCCCGCTTTGAGGACAATACAGTGCCACTGACACGGCCCCCTACCAAAACCTGCGGGCTCTCCTTCACTGCAGCCGAGGTGAGTAAAACATTTAAACGTGTTAACCCTCGCAAGGCTGCAGGCCCAGACGGCATTCCCAGCCGCGTCCTCAGAGCATGCGCAGACCAGCTGGCTGGTGTGTTTACGGACATATTCAATCAATCCTTATCCCAGTCTGCTGTTCCCACATGCTTCAAGAGGGCCACCATTGTTCCTGTTCCCAAGAAAGCTAAGGTAACTGAGCTAAACGACTACCGCCCCGTAGCACTCACTTCCGTCATCATGAAGTGCTTTGAGAGACTAGTCAAGGACCATATCACCTCCACCCTACCGGACACCCTAGACCCACTCCAATTTGCTTACCGACCCAATAGGTCCACAGACGACGCAATCGCAACCACACTGCACACTGCCCTAACCCATCTGGACAAGAGGAATACCCATGTGAGAATGCTGTTCATCGATTACAGCTTAGCATTTAACACCATAGTACCCTCCAAACTCGTCATCAAGCTCGAGACCCTGGGTCTCGACCCCGCCCTGTGCAACTGGGTCCTGGACTTCCTGACGGGCCGCCCCCAGGTGGTGAGGGTAGGTAACAACATCTCCACCCCGCTGATCCTCAACACTGGGGCCCCACAAGGGTGCGTTCTGAGCCCTCTCCTGTACTCCCTGTTCACCCACGACTGCGTGGCCATGCACACCTCCAACTCAATCATCAAGTTTGCGGATGACACTACAGTGGTAGGCTTGATTACCAACAACGACGAGACGGCCTACAGGGAGGAGGTGAGGGCCCTCGGAGTGTGGTGTCAGGAAAATAACCTCACACTCAACGTCAACAAAACAAAGGAGATGATTGTGGACTTCAGGAAACAGCAGAGGGAGCACCCCCCTATCCACATCGACGGGTCAGTAGTGGAGAAGGTGGAAAGTTTTAAGTTCCTCGGTGTACACATCACGGACAAACTGAATTGGTCCACCCACACAGACAGCGTCGTGAAGAAGGCGCAGCAGCGCCTCTTCAACCTCAGGAGGCTGAAGAAATTCGGCTTGTCACCAAAAGCACTCACAAACTTCTACAGATGCACAATCGAGAGCATCCTGTCGGGCTGTATCACCGCCTGGTACGGCAACTGCTCCGCCCACAACCGTAAGGCTCTCCAGAGGGTAGTGAGGTCTGCAGAACGCATCACCGGGGGCAAACTACCTGCCCTCCAGGACACCTACACCACCCGATGTCACAGGAAGGCCATAAAGATCATCAAGGACAACAACCACCCAAGCCACTGCCTGTTCACCCCGCTATCATCCAGAAGGCGAGGTCAGTACAGGTGCATCAAAGCAGGGACCGAGAGACTGAAAAACAGCTTCTATCTCAAGGCCATCAGACTGTTAAACAGCCACCACTAACATTTAGCGGCCGCTGCCAACATACTGACTCAACTCCAGCCACTTTAAAAATGGGAATTGATGGAAATTATGTAAAAATGTACCTTTAGCCACTTTAAACAATGCCACTTAATATAATGTTTACATACCCTACATTACCCATCTCATATGTATATACTGTACTCTATATCATCTACTGCATCTTGCCATCTTTATGTAATACATGTACCACTAGCCACTTTAAACTATGCCACTTTATGTTTGCATACCCTACAGTACTCATCTCATATGTATATACCGTACTCTATACCATCTACTGCATCTTGCCTATGCCGTTCTGTACCACCACTCATTCATATATCTTTATGTACATATTCTTTATCCCTTTATACTTGTGTGTGTATTAGGTAGTAGTTGTGGAATTGTTAGGTTAGATTACTTGTTGGTTATTACTGCATTGTCGGAACTAGAAGCACAAGCATTTCGCTACACTCGCATTAACATCTGCTAACCATGTGTATGTGACTAATAAAATTTGATTTGATTTGATTTGATTTATATTGTCAGAAAGCTTAAATTCGTGTTAATCTAACTGCACTGTCCAAAATCTATAGTAGATATTACAGTGAAAGAATACCATGCTAATGTTTGAGGAGAGTGCACAGTTATGAACTTGAAAATGTATTAATAAACCATTTAGACACATTTGGGCTGTCACACCCTGACCTTAGAGATCCTTTTAATTCTCTATTTGGTTAGGTCAGGGTGTGACTAGGGTGGGCAATCTATGTTTTCTATTTCTTTGTTGTCCGGGTATGGTTCCCAATCAGAGGCAGCTGTCTATCGTTGTCTCTGATTGGGGATCATACTTAGGCAGCCTTTTTTCCACCTTAGTTTGTGGGATCTTGATTTTGTATAGTTGCTGTGTAGCCTGCTGAACTTTACGTTTGTTTTGTATTTTGTTGTTTTTCGGTGTTCATTTGAATAAAAGTAAGATGTTCGCCGACCACGCTGCACCTTGGTCTCCTCATTCAAACGACGAACGTAACATGGGCAGTCTTGATACAACATTTCAAATAGAAATGTGATGGTTCATTGGATCAGTCTAAAACTTTGCACATACGCTGCTGACATCTAGTGGCCAAAATCTAAATTACTCCTGGTCTGGAATAATACATTATGGCCTTTCTCTTGCATTTCAAAGATGATGGTACAATTATATATATTTTTAAACGCATGTGTTTTTTCTTTACATTATCTCTTACCAGATCTAATGTGTTATATTCTTGTCACGTTCCTGACCTGTTTTCTGTTGTTTTGTATGTGTGTGATGGTCAGGGCGTGAGTTTTGGGTGGGCAGTCTATGTTTTCTGTTTCTTTGTTGGTTTTGGGTTGCCTGGTATGGCTCTTAATTAGAGGCAGGTGTTTTGCGTTTTCCTCTAATTGAGAGTCATATTAAGGTAGGTTGTTCTCACTGTTTGTTGGTGGGTGATTGTCGCTGTGTCTGTGTTTATTGCACCACACGGTACTGTCTCGTCTCGTTCGTTCCTGTTCATGTGTTCTTCATTTCATGTAAGTTCGTAGTTTAGGTCTGTCTAGTTCGTTTTGTTATTTTGTAAATTAGTCAAGTGTATTTCGTGTCTGTTCTTCGTCTTGCAATAAAGTCATTATGTATTCACAACCCGCTGCGCCTTGGTCTACTAACTCACCGAAAGACAGCCGTTACAGAATCACCCACCAAACCCAGATCAAGCAGCGGGTTAATGGACAGCAACGACAGCGCACGAAGCAGGATTTATGGTCTTGGGAGGAGATCATGGAAGGAAAGGGACCATGGGCTAAAGTGGAGGTGAATCACCGCCATGGGAACAGCTGGAGGCAGCTCGGAGAGCGGAGGAGACCGGAGAGAGGAACCGGCATTATGAGGGGACGCGTCTAGCACGGAAGCCCGAAAAGCCCGTGAGTACTACCCAAAAATTTCTTGGGGGGGGGGGATAAGAGGTAGTGGGCCGAGGGCAGGTAGGAGACCTGCGCCCACTTCCCAGGCTAACCGTGGAGAGCGGGAGTACGGGCAGACACCGTGTTACGCAGTAGAGCGCACGGTGTCTCCTGTACATGTGCATAGCCCAGTGCGGGTTATTCCACCTCCCCGCACTGGTAGGGCTAGATTGGGCATTGAGCCAAATGTCATGAAGCCGGCCCTACATATCTGGCCACCAGTACGTCTCCTTGGGCCGGCTTACATGGCACCAGCCTTACGCATGGTGTCCCCGGTTCGCCTACATAGCCCGTTGCGGGTTATTCCACCTCCCCGCACTGGTCGGGCGACGGGGAGCATTCAACCAGGTAAGGTTGGGCAGGCTCGGTGCTCAAGGGAGCCAGTACGCCTGCACGGTCCGGTATTTCCGGCGCTACCTCCTCGCCCCAGCCCAGTACCACCAGTGCCTAAACCACGCACTAAGCCACCTGTGCGTCTCCAGAGCCCTGTTCCTCCTCCACGCACTCTCCCTATGGTGCGTGTCTCCAGCCCAGTGCCTCCAGTTCCGGCACCACGCACTAAGCCACCTGTGCGTCTCCAGAGCCCTGTACGCACTGTTCATTCTCCCCGCACTCGCCCTGAGGTGCGTGCCCTCAGCCCGGTACCTCCAGTTCCGGTACCACGCACCAGGCCTATAGTGCGCTTCGAGAGGTCAGTGTGCCCTGTTCCTGCTCCCCGCACTAGCCTTGAAGTGCGTGCCGTCATCCCGGTACCTCCAGTTCCGGCACCACGCACGAGGCCTACTGTGCGCCTCAGCAGGGCAGAGTCGGCCGTCTGCCCAACGCCTTCTGCACTGCCTGTCTGCCCAACGCCTTCTGCACTGCCTGTCTACCCAGCTCCGTCTGAGTCATCTGTCTGCCCAGCGCCGTCTGAGCCATCTGTCTGCCCAGCGCCGTCTGAGCCATCTGTCTGCCCAGCGCCGTCTGAGCCATCTGTCTGCCCAGCGCCGTCTGAGCCATCTGTCTGCCCAGCGCCGTCTGAGCCATCTGTCTGCCCAGCGCCGTCTGAGCCATCTGTCTGCCCAGCGCCGTCTGAGCCATCTGTCTGCCCAGCGCCGTCTGAGCCATCTGTCTGCCCAGCGCCTTCTGAGCCATCCGTCTGCACAGCGCCTTCTGAGCCATCCGTCTGCCACGAGCCATTAGAGCCGCCCGTCTGTCCCGAGCCATTAGAGCCGTCCGTCAGTCAGGAGCCGCTAGAGCCGTCCGTCAGTCAGGAGCTGCCAGAGCCGCCAGCCAGTCAGGAGCTGCCAGAGCCGCCAGCCAGTCAGGAGCTGCCAGAGCCGCCAGCCAGTCAGAAGCTGCCAGAGCCGCCAGCCAGTCAGGAGCTGCCAGAGCCGCCAGCCAGTCAGGAGCTGCCAGAGCCGCCAGCCAGTCAGGAGCTGCCCTACAGTCAGGAGCTGCCCTACAGTCATGAGCTGCCCTCCAGTCATGAGCTGCCCTCCAGTCATGAGCTGCCCTCCAGTCATGAGCTGCCCTCCAGTCATGAGCTGCCCAACAGTCATGAGCTGCCCTACAGTCATGAGCTGCCCTACAGTCATGAGCTGCCCTACAGTCATGAGCTGCCTTACAGTCATGAGCTGCCCTACAGTCATGAGCTGCCCTACAGTCATGAGCTGCCCTACAGTCATGAGCTGCCCTACAGTCATGAGCTGCCCTCCAGTCATGAGCTGCCTTACAGTCATGAGCTGCCCTACAGTCATGAGCTGCCCTACAGTCATGAGCTGCCCTACAGTCATGAGCTGCCCTACAGTCAGGAGCTGCCCTACAGTCAGGAGCTGCCACTCAGTCAGGAGCTGCCACTCAGTCCGGAGCTGCCACTCAGTCCGGAGTTGCCATTAGTACAGAGTTGTCCCTCTGTCCTAAGCTGTCCCTCTGTCCGGAGCTACCTTCCTGTCCTGAGCTACCTCTCTGTCCTGAGCTACTTCTCTGTCCTGAGCTGTCTCCTCTATGTTGGAGGGGCCTTAGTAAAGGTTCCTGGACCATGGTTGGGGGCGAGGGTCGCCACTCAAAGGACGCTAAGGAGGGGGGACAAAGACAGTGGTGGAGTGGTGTCCTCGTCCACCGCCGGAGCCGCCACCGCGGACAGATGCCCACCCAGACCCTCCCCTTGAGTTTTAGGGGTGCGCCCGGAGTTCGCACCTTGAGGGGGGGGTTCTGTCACGTTCCTGACCTGTTTTCTGTTGTTTTGTATGTGTGTGATGGTCAGGGCGTGAGTTTTGGGTGGGCAGTCTATGTTTTCTGTTTCTATGTTGGTTTTGGGTTGCCTGGTATGGCTCTTAATTAGAGGCAGGTGTTTTGCATTTTCCTCTAATTGAGAGTCATATTAAGGTAGGTTGTTCTCACTGTTTGTTGGTGGGTGATTGTCGCTGTGTCTGTGTTTATTGCACCACACGGTACTGTCTCGTCTCGTTTGTTCGGTCGTTCCTGTTCATGTGTTCTTCATTTCATGTAAGTTCGTAGTTTAGGTCTGTCTAGTTCGTTTTGTTATTTTGTAAATTAGTCAAGTGTATTTCGTGTCTGTTCTTCGTCTTGCAATAAAGTCATTATGTATTCACAACCCGCTGCGCCTTGGTCTACTAACTCACCGAAAGACAGCCGTTACAATTCTCCTACATTAATTCATGTTTCCTTTCACATGGTATCAAGAAAATGCATATCCTTGCTTCAGGCAGTTAGATTTGGGTATGTCATTTTAGGCGAGAATTGAAAAAAAGGGGCGGATCCTTAAGAGGACACTGATCCCCTCCTCCCACCGAGGGTAGTATACAATATTATGCATTGTTTATAAAATATCAGCAGAGGGGGTCAGAGTTCAACAGCTTAATGGCCTGTATTTATATGCACTGTTGTTGGCAGAGTGTGCTAATCTATCTGAACAATGCCATGGCTCCAAGCCAATCTATCTTTCTGTGTGTGTGTGTGTGTGTGTGTGTGTGTGTGTGTGTGTGTGTGTGTGTGTGTGTGTGTGTGTGTGTGTGTGTGTGTGTGTGTGTGTGTGTGTGTGTGTGTGTGTGTGTGTGTGTGTGTGTGTGTGTGTGTGTGTGTGTGTGTGTGTGTGTGTGTGTGTGTGTGTGTGCATGTGTGTGTGCGTGTGTGAATAAAGCATCTGCTTCAAATCTCCTCCCAGATTCTGAAGCTCTAAGACAGATTGGGAGATGTTCCCGGTGCTTCTCAGTCCATCTGGTGTCTTTGTGTTTGTCTGCACAGGAGAACCGACAGACACTTTGTCCTCATCTATTAATGTTCCTATACTAGAGCCACGTTGTCACCATAATGCCACCATTTCACATCAGTTTGATGCTCTACTTAAAGTGAATGAAGGATATGCTACACGTGCAATGTACAGAACCAGTCAAAAGTTTGGACACACCTACTCATTCAAGTTTTTCTTAATTGGTTCTATTTTCTACATTGTAGAATAATAGTGAAGACATTAAAACTGGAATCATGCATTAACCAAAAATGTGTTTAACAAATCCAAATATATTTTATATTTCAGATTCTTCAAAGTAGCACACTCCTAGCTGTTATTTTCATAATATGGACTTTGACAAAATAGGGCTATGTTCTGTATACCACCCCTATTTTGTCACAGTTGATTGGCTCAAAAGCATTAAGATGGAAAGAAATTCCACAAATTAACTTTTGACATGGCACACCTGTTAATTGAAATGCATTCCAGGTGACTACCTCGTGAAGCTGGTTGAGAGAATGCCAAGAGTGTACAAAGCTGTCATCAAGGCAAAGGGTGGCTACTTTTTTGGTGTGTGTGTTATTTCAGATTTTTGATGTCTTCATTATTATTCTACACTTTAGAAAATAGTAAAAATAAAGAAAAACCCTTGAATGAGTAGGTGTGTCCAAACTTTGAATGGTACTGTGTATGTCTTTGTCTTTATCTCTGTCTCTCTTTCTCTCTTTCTCTCTTTCTCTCTTTGTGTGTGTGTGTGTGTGTGTGTGTGCGGAGACGTTTTACTATACTTGTGAGTACCAAAAGTCCTCACAAGAATAGTAAACCAACTAAAATTCAGAGATGTGAGGGCACAATTAGGGTTAGCGGTTAAGGTTAGGTTTAGGTTTAGGGAAAATAGGATTTTGAATGGTCATCATTTGTTGGTCCCCAAAAAGTCCTCACAAGTATAGTAAGACATAGCTGTGTGTGTGCGTGTGTGTGTGCGTATGTGCGTGTGTGTGTGCGTGTGGGTGTGGGTGTGGGTGTGGGTGTGGGTGTGTGTGGAGGTGTAGTTCAGGTTATCAGTGCTATCTGAGTCTTTAGATGCTTGTGGGCTGCAGGCATCAGGCGACACTGGCCCACATTACACACACTTACACTGCGTCTGCTAGTACCATCCTGTACACACACACACACTGACTCACACACTCATACACATACAATATGATATGTTTGATGTATTTCCAGCCATTGTGTGTGTGCATGTGTGTGTGTGAAGTATAAAGGGAAGCAGTACTCTAGCGCCGCTGATGTGTTGACTCATATTTGACCTTCTCCCCCAAATATAACTAAAACCTCCCCTCTCCCCTTAACCCACATCACACTGTCATTATATGATCTTAGGGAAGGGGAAGGAAGTGTGTGTGTGTAGGGGCTCAGTCAGCCTAATCCTCGGCTTCTTTGTGTGTGTGTGAGGGCAGGCACACACATCCGTGTGAGTTTTTGGAGTGGAGGGGAATGGGGGAAGTCTATGGATTTTTAATGAGAGTAAGGCTAGTGGGCCTGTACCATTAACACCTCAGACAGAGACACCACTATTAGAGAGAGAAAAGGAGAGAGGGGTAGAAATGGGGGGTGGAGGGAGGGGGATAAAGAGATGGAGAGATTTATGGAGAGTAAATGAGAATGAAGGAGAGAAGGTTTGAAAGGGGGACAGAATGATGGAGAGAGGGGCATAAAGTGGAATCGGGAAGAGGATGACAAGAGGGGTAATAGAGAGGTGGGTGGAGAAAGGGTCAAGGGAGGATAGAGAGAGTGATTGTGAGGAGTGTAGGTGATGGAGAAAGCAGTGGAGACAGAGAGAGGGGGGGGGGGGGTTGTTTGGTCTTCCTGTGCTTTGGTGTTGAGAAACTCTGGAATACTCTTGTATTGGACAAAGCTGGCAGCTGTCACTCACTCAAACTGACAGACAGACAGGGTGGAGTGAATGTCAAGAAACAAATATCATCCACTCAACAGAGTAACACACACACACACACACACACACACACACACACACACACACACACACACACACACACACACACACACACACACACACACACACACACACACACACACACACTTTAAAACAGTAATAAAAATGCTCTCGCTCTGACTCTCGCCATCACACACCCACACATACATCATGCATACACACCACACACAAACAGTAGTGTGTGTGTGTGTAGGTGGGGGGGGGGGGGGGGGGGTTCGGGATAGGGTTAAAACCCCAAAATTTAAGGAGTGCATAGCACTGGGATTGAACATGTGACCCTTGGAGCCAGAGCTCATGCCTCATGCACATCCGCCATTCCTTTCCACAATGCCCTAGCAAAACCCAAGCCTACTGGATGGTAATACTCATCGTTGCCTCTAGTGGCCTGTTTTGAAGTCATCTCCCGCGATTTTTAGCAACCCGGGAACAAAGGAGACCACACACACACACACACACACACACACACACACACACACACAGACACACACACACACACACACACACACACACACACACACACACACACACACACACACACACACACACACACACACACTGACAGTGTATTGCTTTGTTTTACAGAGACAAGAGAGGACCGCACCAAGAGACTGTTCAGACACTACACTGTGGGATCTTACGACAACGTCACCTCATACAGGTAAGACGCATGCACGCACACATATACACACATACACACACACACCCACACACGCATACACATACTTACACACACACACATACTTACACACACACTTACACACACACACACACACACACACACACAAACACACACACACACACATACTTACACACACACACACACACACACACACACACACACACACACACACACACACACACACACACACACACACACACACACACACACACACACACACACACACACACACACACACATACTAAGTTTACATTCACTAAGTTGACTGTGCCTTTAAACAGCTTGGAAAATTCCAGACATTATGTCATGGGTTTAGAAGCTTCTGATAGGCTAATTGACATTATTTTTGTGAATTGGAGGTGTACCTGTGGATGTATTTCAAGGCCTCCCTTCAAACTCAGTGCCTCTTTGCTTGACATCATGGGAAAATCAAAAGAAATCAGCCAAGACCTCAGAAAACAAATTGTAGACCTCCACAAGTCTGGTTCATCCTTGGGAGCAATTTCCAAATGCCTAAAGGTACCACGTTCATCTGTACAAACAATAGTACGCAAGTATAAACATCATGGGACTACACAGCTGTCATTCCGCTCTGAAAGGAGACGCGTTCTGTCTCCTAGAGATGAACGTACTTTGGTGCGAAGAGTGCAAATCAATCCCAGAACAACAGTAAAAGACCTTGTGAAGATGCTGGAGGAAACAGGTACAAAAGTATATATATCCACAGTATAAGAAGTCCTATATCGTCCTATATCGACATAACCTGAATGGCCGCTCAGCAAGGAAGAAGCCACTGCTCCAAAACCGCCATAAAAAGGCCAGACTAAAGTCTGCAACTGCACATGGGGACAAAGATGGGGACAAAGATCGAACTTTTTGGAGAAATGTCCTCTTAAGGACAACAAAGGCAAAAATAGAACTGTTTGGCTATAATGACCATCGTTATGTTTGGAGGAAACAGGGGGATGCTTGCAAGCCGAAGAACACCATCCAAACCGTGAAGCACGGGGGTGGCGGCATCATGTTGTGGGGGTGCTTTGCTGCAGGAGGGACTGGTGCACTTCACAAAATAGATGGCATCATGAGGTAGGAATATTATGTGGATATATTGAAGCAACATCTCAAGACATCAGTCAGGAAGTTAAAGCTTGGTCGCAAATAGGTCTTCGAAATGGACAATGACTCCAAGCATTCTTCCAAAGTTGCGGCAAAATGGCTTAAGGACAACAAAGGCAAGGTATTGGAGTGGCCATCACAAAGCCCTGACCTCAATCCTATAGATAATGTTTGAGCAGAACTGAAAAAGGGTGTGCGAGCAAGGAGGCCTACAAATCTGACTCAGTTACACCAGCTCTGTCAGGAGGAATGGGCCAAAATTCACCCAACTTATAGTTTTTAACAATCCCTTTGACACTAAATTTAGAACCTTGTGGTCATTTTTCAAAACTCCAGACACAAAACTCAAAACGGTCATCACTTGTAACACAGGCTGTCCAATGTTCAAAACATTGCATTGTGCATTCATATCTTTAAAGAAACCTTTGAATTAAAGCAAAAATAATTAGCTGCAAAAAAATAAATAACAGTTGAAGGTCAACTGCAGTATTCCTCAACTGGCTTGCTGTAAAAAGTAAAACAAAAGATTGATTACTGTATTTCTATATTTCCATCAACGCTGTCTTGTGGATTTGGCCACAGGTTCTCATCCACATCACAATGGATGTTTTCATTAGCCAAACATCTTGGGAAGAATCTTCGGGCATGGCGAATCCAGGCCTGACACTGGTCTGCCGTGATGTCATTGCATGCGTCATCCATGGCCTGGAGAAGGGTGGCTTGTTTGTGAGGGCACCTATCATATACCTTCCACCTCCATGTGGAGAAAAATTCCTCAATCGGGTTAAGGAAAGGAGAGTATGGGGGGGTTAGTACAGGGTGGTAAATTGTGGATGGGCCTGAAACCATGCTTGCACCATTTGAGCATGGTGGAACCTGACGTTATCCCACACAATGACATAGGTCATGCCATCAGCTTTACAGACCTGATTTAGCCCATCAAGGAAGGTTACATTTGAACAGCGAATCATGTGGCTGCCTGCAACTCAATATATAGAGTATATAGAGTAGAGAGCTTTAGACGTTGTTTGACCAAACATTACAACAGTGAAGATGCGTAATCTGAGCAACTTGGACCGTGGTATGATTGTTGATGCCACACATGGTGATTCCAGCATCTCAGAAACAGCTGCCTTCCTGGGATTTTTACGCACTACAGTCTCTAGAGTTTACAGAGAATGGTGCAATAAACAAATTCAGTGAGCGGCAGTTCTGTGGGCAAAACACCTTGTTAATGAGAGAGTTCAGAGGAGAATGTCCAGACTCATTCAAGCTAACAGAAAGGCCACAAATGCTCAAATAACAGCTGTTTGAAACAGTGGTGTGCAGAAGAGCATCTCTTAACGTACAACACCGTGAATAATTCAGGCTGTTGTGGAGGCAAAAGGGGGTCCTACCCAGTACTAGATACAGTGGGGAGAACAAGTATTGGATACACTGCCGATTTTGCAGGTTTTCCTACTTACAAAGCACTTCAACTGTGAGAGACGGAATCTAAAAAAGAAAAAATCCAGAAAATCACATTGTATGATTTTTAAGTAATTAATTTGCATTTTATTGCATGACATAAGTATTTGATAAAAGTAGAACTTAATATTTGGTACAGTGTTTGCAATTACAGAGATCATACGTTTCCTGTAGTTCTTGACCAGGTTTTCACACACTGCAGCAGGGATTTTGGCCCACTCCTCCATACAGACCTTCTGAAGATCCTTCAGGTGTCGGGGCTGTCGCTGGGCAATACGGACTTTCAGCTCCCTCCAAAGATTTTCTATTGGGTTCAGGTCTGGAGACTGGCTAGGCCACTCCAGGACCTTGAGATGCTTCTTACGGAGCCACTCCTTAGTTGCCCTGGCTGTGTGTTTCGGGTCGTTGTCATGCTGGAAGACCCAGCCACGACCCATCTTCAATGCTCTTACTGAGGGAATGAGGTTGTTGGCCAAGATCTCGCGATACATGGCCCCATCCATCCTCCCCTCAATACAGTGCAGTCGTCCTGTCCCCTTTGCAGAAAAGCATCCCCAAAGAATGATGTTTCCACCTCCATGCTTCACGGGTTGGGATGGGGTTCTTGGGGTTGTTCTCATCCTTCTTCTTCCTCCAAACACGTCGAGTGGAGTTTAGACCAAAAAGCTATATTTTTGTCTCATCAGACCACATGACCTTCTCCCATTCCTCCTCTGGATCATCCAGATGGTAATTGGCAAACTTCAGACAGGCCTGGCCATGCGCTGGCTTGAGCAGGGGGACCTTGCGTGCGCTGCAGGATTTTAATCCATGACGGTGTAGTGTGTTACTAATGGTTTTCTTTGAGACTGTGGTCCCAGCTCTCTTCAGGTCATTGACCAGGTCCTGCCGTGTAGTTCTGGGCTGATCCCTCACCTTCCTCATGATCATTGATGCCCCATGAGGTGAGATCTTGCATGGAGCCCCAGACTGAGGGTGATTGACCGTCATCTTCAACTTCTCCCATTTTCTAATAATTGCGCCAACAGTTGTTGCCTTCTCACCAAGCTGCTTGCCTATTGTTCTGTAGCCCATCCCAGCCTTGTGCAAGTCTACAATTTTATCCCTGATGTTCTTACACAGCTCTCTGGTCGTGGCCATTGTGGAGAGGTTGGAGTCTGTTTGATTGAGTGTGTGGACAGGTGTCTTTTATACAGGTAACGAGTTCAAACAGGTGCAGTTAATACAGGTAATGAGTGGAGAACAGGAGGGCTTCTTCAAGAAAAACTAACAGGTCTGTGAGAGCCGGAAATCTTACTGGTTGGTAGGTGATCAAATACCTATGTCATGCAATAAAATGCAAATTAATTACTTAAAAATCATACAATGTGATTTTCTGGATTTTTGAAGTATACCTATGATAAAAATTACAGACCTCTACATGTGAGTAGGAAAACCTGCAAAATCGGCAGTGTTTCAAATACTTGTTCTCCCCACTATAGGTGTACCTAATAAAGTGTACAGTAATGTCAAATCTAAAAACATGGTCTGGAAAAGTGGTACATTGGACCATAGAAACAGTGTCTGATAAAGAATGATGATGAAATATTACATCCATAGATAATGTAGTCCAATTAGTTCATGTTCCACGTTAATTGGTTATCCTGAAACTTTCATGATCTAAACATGGAATATTGTTTGTCTGTTTCCACAAAATTATGCATTAAGAGTAATGCAACAGTTACTTATCATTTTGAGCAGTTGTATCAATTGATAGTTAGATCATTGTAATGAAATGAATAGACAGTCATTTCAGATGTAATGTGTGAATTGCATTTTGAAATGGTAATACTTTGATGTTAAGTTGTGTCATTTTGAACAGGTGATTTTAATCGAATGAACAAATGATCTTAGCTTTATGTGTATTGTATCCAAGCAATTGGAAAAAGTGTTAGAGTTTTGAAAATTTGCATTTTGATCATTGGTTGTGAGTTTTGTGTCGAGAGTTTTGAAAAATGACATCAAGGTTCCGATATTAGTGCCAAAGTGACTGTAAAAAACTGTATTATGGGAAGCTTGTGGAAGGCTACCCGAAACGTTTGACCCAAGTTGAACAATTTAAAGGCAATGCTACCAAATACTAATTGAGTGTATGTAAACTTCTGACCCACTAGGAATGTGATGAAAGAAATAAAAGCTGAAATAAATGATTCTCTCTACTGTTATTCTGACATTTCACATTCTTAAAATAAAGTGGTGATCCTAACTGACCTAAGACAGGGAATTTTTACTAGGATTAAATGTCAGGAATTGTGAAAAACTGAGTTTAAACGTATTTGGCTAAGGTGTATGTAAACTTCCGACTTCAACTGTATTTGGCCCTGTATTTTGGCACTGTAATATCCAGTATTTTGGATTTCAGAAAGTTACAGATGCACAAAGATCATGCCCCTAGAACATGCTAACCTCTCACCATTGCCAATAACAGGGAAGGTTAACAGGGAAGGTTAGCATTTTGTGGGGGTATGATATACTCTTCTGTAACGATTCAGTAATGATTAGCCATAATCATGATAGCATCCACATTAATGAAGAAGTGATCAGAAACATATTATATTATTATTTACAATAAACGTTACTCCAAAATGACACAATACATTATTTACCATTGATTTCTATTGGGCACAACATAATCCGAAACACAACCAAAACAAACTGCAAATATATCCAATTAGTTTGTAGTCATACGCTTGATGTAGTCATTGCATGCTAGGAATGTTGAATCAAATACTAAACGGTTTACTAAATGTACTACACTATAAGTGAATTTGGACAAATATTTATGACCCCTTCAAATGGGGGGGGGGGGGGGGGGGGGGGGGACTAAATACATAAAGTGCTTTCATTTCTAAACAGTAAAACAGATATGTATGAAAATACCCTAAAATAATTGGTGACATTCTGTACTGTCACCTCATATAAAACATTTGATCTCAAATCCAAAATGCTAGAGTATAAAGCACAATTAAAGGTTTTTGCTTCACTGTCCAAATAAATACTTAGGGAGTGTAAATGAGAGCTATGTGATGCTGTTGCTGTCTAGTGGTGAGACAGGGTCACTGCATTCTGCTTGCATTATACAAAACTAAGCTCCCATTACCAAAACATGAGTGTGTGTTTGTGCATGTGTTTGAGTTTGTCTCTCCCTCTCTTCCTTGTCCGTCTCTGAAATGTACTGCATATGACGTCTGTAATAAAGGAGCGTATGAGTGCTAGCTCTCGTGTAAATCATATGTGCAGGCTGAGAGAGAGGACAGTAGAAGAGGAGCTGCTATAGGACTGTGTCATGATGTAAATTCAGTTTAAATGTCAGTCAGCTTGTCAGGAGAGAGGCGCTTGGTATCAGAGCGTTGCTGGGGAGAGAGAGAGCAGTTCTCCACCGCTTTAACAATGGGTACATAGTGAGTCATGAAGATTATGTGAGAGCTACAGCAGCTGAATAGGAGAGAATGTCAAATCTCTTGCATGGAAGTCTATGGAATGGAGTTGTATGTGAATGGAAGTCTATGGAATGGAGTTGTATGTGAATGGAAGTCTATGGAATGGAGTTGTATGTGAATGGAAGTCTATGGAATGGAGTTGTATGTGAATGGAAGTCTATAGAATGTAGTTGTATGTGAATGGAAGTCTATAGAATGTAGTTGTATGTGAATGGAAGTCTATGGAATGGAGTTGTATGTGAATGGAAGTCTATAGAATGGAGTTGTATGTGAATGGAAGTCTATAGAATGGAGTTGTATGTGAATGTATGGAAGATATTTTCAAAATGCCTGAGTTGAGCTGTATCTAAATGGGAGTTCATGAAATAGAATTGTGAATGCAACATTAGAGAGATTGAGAACATGGTTGGTTGAATGGAAACATAAAGCAAGGTATTCTGAAGCTATGGAGGGGGAAAGGTTTAAGCTGGAGTTGGATATGCAGGATGTAGGCTGAGAGAGGGAGGAGAGGAGGAGATGTTGAACTATAGGCATATCTATAAACCGTATATCTCTCTGTATTTAGCATGTCCTCTAGTTAAATGATACTGTATCTCTGCAACCTCTGCCCCCTGACACAGGAGTATTTCTCACGGGTCTCCAGGCCCTGTCAGCAGGGGCTCTATCTGCCCTGGGTAAGTGGCTGGGCAGCAGGCGTGGCAAACTGTTAACACAAGGTCAAACTCCAGATCTCCCTTGCCAGTGTGTGTGGTGTTGGGATGTCTACTAACCAGAGAGACTTTCGCAACACTGACACTCTCACGCTTCACTAACTCTATGGGCTGTCTGGTGTCAGCCGTGGGATCTGACAGTCAGTCAGTCAACAGTATATGGGTGTTGCTGAGAATGGGACATGATGCTGCTTTTACTGTGTGGCTACAGAGTGCTAGAATGTAGCTGGGAATACATGTGCTGTTGTTTTTGAGGATTGAATTGTCTGGAATGAACTGACATAATATTGCACTTACTCACACACACACACACACACACACACGCACACGCACACGCACACGCACACGCACACGCACACGCACACGCACACACACACACACATAAACAAAAACACACACTGTGACAACTCTCTTAATAGTCATGAGATAATTTAATATTTCTCTGCAAGCAAGCACACACGCACTCCTCTTCTTCCTCTTCTCTTTCTCCTCCTCCTCTTCTCCTCCTCCTCCTCCTCCTGAATGGGAGAGGCTAAGTCCTCTGTTCTTATCTCCTATCCCTGGAATTTCAGTCATTAGGAGGGAACACACAGACAACACTGGTGATGAAAGGCCCGCATTACACATAATTACATTGCATTTGCTAGTAATATCCTGCTGTACACACACACACACACACACACACACACACACACACACACACACACACACACACACACACACACACACACACACACACACACACACACACACACACACACACACACACACACACAAACACACACACACAATCTAGGTACTGTACAGCCCCAAGAGAACCTTGAGCTAGGCTTTTAAGTTGATTTGGTCATCAGAGAAGGAGGTTCAGGTGTGTTTGTTTTTAAAGCCATTCTGTTCCTCTCTCCCTACATCACCTCCCACCTAGCTCTCTCTCTGCTCCCTATCCTCCCCCCTTCTCTCCCCTATCTATCCCTCTCTTTCCTTACCTCTTTCTTATTGTCCCTCTCCTCCTATCCCTGTCCCCCTTTCTCTACCATCCCTGGCTCTCTCTCCCCTTTTCTTCCTTCCCCCTCTGTCTCTTTGTCTTTTCTCTCTGTGAACTTGTTGCTGGACTCTTACTTGCTGTCCCTCTCCTCTCTACTCTCCAGTGATTACATCATAGAGGAGAAGAATGCTATGCTGCAGAAGAAAGAAAACGAAGGCTTCGGCTTCGTACTACGGGGAGCCAAAGGTAGAAAACACACACACACTCACACACACACATAGGTGAATACCTTTGCTAATTAATCAAGTGTTTTAGTGCTTGGCCATAAGACTGGAACAGACAACTTCTCTCTCTATATCTCCAGGACCAGCCTGGAGCTCCAAACACATACCTTCACAAAGCTTGACTTTATACCTTATTACTAAAGCAGGCTGTTTTGATCACTGTCACTGCTGCCTCCAAGGCCCTGCTAGCTACTTTCTTCATGTCATAGGCTGTCTGTGTGTGTGTCATTACAGGTCTGTGAGCCCCTCTGCAGGTGTTCTGAGTGTGGGGTATGAGATGTGGTGGGTTGATGTGAGGATTTCTAGACCTCTTTCACTGAGTCACACAGTATGACTTATGATGAACCAACACGACTGGCTTTGATCAACACCACA